>NW_026651519.1:0-10000 GCF_028751815.1 Salvia miltiorrhiza
TAACATTAGTTGTAAATTCAAGTTTTGAATGAACTCACAACTAGAAATATTGTTAGTCGTGAATTCAAACTTTAAAACTTAAATTCACGACTAGCATTATTTCTAGTTGTGAATTTAGTTGTGAATTCATCAAACTGATTGTGAATTATAGTTTTAAAATTCGAATTCACAACCAACATTAGCGATTCAATTGTGAATTCATCGAGCTATTTGTGAATTCATAGATTTGGTTTTGAATTCAAGAACATTATTAAGTTGTGAATTTATAAATTTGATCGTAAATTCAAGAACATTAATTAATTAATAGAGATGGTTTTTTTTTTTTTTTTTTGCAAATCATCTATTCACAAAATAGCAATAATTCAATTCATCTAGAGATTATGGAGAGAGGCTTTCTTTATTTACATTAGGAATATGGTGATAAAATTGCGAAATTGAGTAAAGTTCGGACATTAAATTAAAATTGCTAATTTATTTACCTCCACCAAACTAGCTGTGCTTCCACGTAATTATCCGAGGTACAACACTTTTAAAGCAGCCTGGGCCGCCAAACGAAAAGCACGAAGTTTCTGTTCTAACAGTTTGCATCACCAAGAAAATTATAGAAGAACGGAATACACTAAAATATTTGCCGTGCATCCAATTCTCTCTGTGCGATACGGAAAAAAATCATATCAGGTTCGCTTTCAGAGAGAGAGAGAGACGAGAGGAGAGATAGAGATTAAGGATGAGTAATTTTTTATTTTAATTTTAGGGGCAGTTTAATTATTTATAAAAAATAGTAATTTTTAAAATTTTATTTGAGTGAGTAAATTTTAAGTTTACTACTATAAGAAATAGGTTAGTTTGATATATTGACTCCAAAAATAATGAAATCCACAAAAAGTATATCACTTAGGGGTGGACCGGTATAGTATGCCGAAATTTTTCACCATATCGTATACCGTACCATAAATTGCAGTATGAGAATTTTCATACCGTTGTCGTACCGGATCCTTCGGTATGAACTTTTCTCATGTCGATGTCATATCGATAGTGCGGTATACCATACCGAAAGTCGGTATACCGTAAAATACGGTATACTTAAATTATTAGTATATTGTTTCACGCCTACATTTATCAAAATATTACGGTATACCGTGTATTTGTGCATACCAAAATTTCATTAAACAAATATAAATAACATTCTAACAAGTCTAGAATTATATATGTGCGTATATATGTAATTTATTTCAATCGGTACGGT
Source organism: Salvia miltiorrhiza (assembly GCF_028751815.1). NCBI lineage: Eukaryota > Viridiplantae > Streptophyta > Magnoliopsida > Lamiales > Lamiaceae > Salvia > Salvia miltiorrhiza. The sequence goes on from NW_026651519.1 coordinate 1,247, forward strand.
ATACCGATTATTTTGATATATATCGGTAATGCGGTATATTACTGAAACAACGGTATATATCGCGGTATCGATATATATCGGTATACCGCGGTATGAAGAAAATTGATACCGTTTTCGTACCAAAAATTTTTGGTCCGATACAATATAATACTGAAAATTATGGTATTACCAAAATTTCGATATTTTTTCGAAACAGTAAGTACGGTATATCGATTATTCTAAATGTTGGTCCACCCCTAATATCACCAAATCCATCTTGCAAAAAAGATAACGGGAACATTAGAAAACACAAAATGAAGACTATTATAAAATGCAAACGTACCGTACGTACGTTTTATGTATTATTACTCCAACTCTAGTCTTTTCTTTTCTTTTCTTTTTTTAAAAAGATGATTAATAATAATTCTTCATTTAACCCTCCATTTATTAATTAGAGAAAAAGCATCTTCCTCTAACTCTAGCTTGTTGCTTTGTGTATTCGTATGGTAATTGGTACCCTTGTTTTGGATTGTTAGTTAATTTTCTACTTGGACAATTTTAATCTTATAATACAACTTATTCACGCGCTCCTCTTCTGCTTGTATATCGAGTAAGATGAGATTTATCTCCTAATCTAAATAAACATGAGGTAAACAGCTAGAGAAACATTCCTAACTTGGGATTGTATAGCTTCAAATCTGTTGCGTTCCTTTACACACAAACACTAGCTAGTTAAGCAAACCAATCTAATAATCAACAGTGGAACGTCAACTCTATACACAACCTAATTTCCAGTATTTGAAAGATTACACACTCAAATAATAAAATTGAAGCATCAAGTGGTTGATCCTTCGGCCATGGCAATGCACACTCTCAAACTTAAAAATCCCAAGTAGATTAGCATTAGGCCCGCCCCCAACAGCCTATTAGGCCGCATATCATTCCGTGGCAACACAACCACTGCCCAAACAAGCCCCAGGCTAAGAAAACCCAGAGTCAAGTACAGACTGCTATCCTCCGGCACCACATACGACCCTGGTTTCTCCGACCATGCTCCGATGAGCAACGACACCCCCAGCCCCACCAGGATGTTGAACATCGGCCCTGCATAGCACCCGGACATAGCTACCTGCACCCCATGCCCCCCGTTCAGAGCTATCGCCACATTCGACATCAGGTCACCCATCGAGTTTCCCCATGCCAAGATGGTCAGCCCCAGCAGCGACGCCTTGATCCTCATGATCACACCCAGCCCCACCAGCAACGCCACGAGCTCATTCGCTATCATGTAGAACCACACAATGCTCATCAAGAAACCCCCCACAACCCATGGGAGCAAGAACTTGGTAGGTGGGTGATCAGCTCTGGTAAATATAAGCGCGAGGAGCCCTAGCGTGGCGCCAACTACAACACCGGTGAGATACAGAGCCTCGTTTGCTATAAAGCCTAGTGCATTGGCAGAGCTCCAGAGGAAGGCTACCAAGATGGGAGCAAAGAAAGCGCTAGCAACAGCACATGTCTTCGACCACCTCCCCTCCTCAACAATGGGGATTGTCAGCCTTCTAGGGATTGCCAACGGCATCTCTAGCAACGAGTACAGACCGGACCAGGAGAACCACGCTTCTGCACCCGTAGCATCCCCCTCCTCCTCATTCCAGCCCCACACAACTTTCCCACCCTCGTCATCACTTGCTTTTCCCGCCTCGTTGGAGTAAATTGCAACGTTTGAAGTCCACATCCAATGCGGAAGCTTTGATTTCTGAAGAAACGGCACAGCATCATCAGCAGATTCAAGCAGGGGATGCTCAATGTCAATGTCCTCCTCTGCATTCCCACAAAGTGGCAACAAAGGCCTCCCACCACCATCCAAACCCAACATCCTGTCACGCTTCTTCCTAAACATCTCGCTTGCAGCAATACAGACTGCGTAAACCACATATATCAATGCAAACGTTATAGCTCCTCCAAGGCTCACCTCACCCACAGCCAAGATAGCGCAAAGTGACACAATGGCAATGAGGAAGAAGCCCACATCCCTCAAGAAACACTTCCTATCAATCTGTATATTCTTATCAGCCACACACAACGACACGGTCCCAACGACAATGCAGGTGACAAAAACAGCCCCCCCTAACACACTATTCAGCCCCACATCGCCCGAATCCTGGCCTGCAAAAGAAGCAATGCTAGCAAACACATCGGGAGCCCCGTTCCCCAGCGGGAGCAGAGTGACCCCTGCAACCGTAGGGGGCAATTTCAACAAACACGAAAGCATTTCTAAACAACAACAGAAATAATCAGCTGCAGTATTCCCCAACAGATAGAACAGTGCAAGTAACCAAATCCCCAAAACTGCATATCCCAAAGGCTTAACTTTTTCGCAATCGCAGTAAAAGAAAACCAGGTAATTGAGAAACCCTCCAGAATTACAGTCTGGATTGGCTCTCAAATACTCGCATTCGTTACTAAATCCACTATGTTCATAAATTTCGGTGCAAATTGTTGGATTTTTGCTCGACTGCAGATTCTTACTCTGCATGATCGGATCAATAATCGATGAATTAGCACCATGCCCAAGATAATCATTACTCAAGCCTGTCTTCTGGTGATAATTCAACGAGGGCTTCTCTGAGAATGGATTGTGAACAACCCCATCATTGTACACGATGAAAACAAGCAAGACCAATACGCAGAGCCCATTGAAACTTCCGCGAAATTTCGAGCGCTTACGACAAGAAATACGAGATAGAAATTCCATTGTCGAAGCCCCACAATTAGACTGATAAAATTAGAAGGTAGCGATCGCTAAATTTCAAAAATCTCAACGAATACTAACTAAGGGTGAATGAAAAAGACTGGAGTTTCAATCGAAATTCCCCATAAGACAAGCGAACCCAGATAACAACAACGCGAAATTTAGATATTAATCAGAGTTTTACAGCTAGATGATGGAATGGTATGTGAAAGCTGAAGCAGTAAGAATAGAGAGATAAAGGGGGAAATTAAGGATTTCAAGGTTAGAAAGAGTAGGAGAGTTCAGCAGATTATTCAACGAATCTCTGTAATAAACGACAAGAACTAGCATTGAAATTTTGGTTGCATTATTGCATATGATATGATATGTAGTACTACTTTTAATTTGTAGGAAACAAATTAAAATGATTAAAGGACGCGTTATTTCTGTTGATTAACGAAGAAGAAAACAAGAGCGCGTAACCGCAAATGGACAGCGGGTATCGTATTACAGAAGTCTTTATCTCGGAAAGGGACTGATGATGGGCTAAATCCTATTCCATACATTTCGGAAATTGGAATCAGAATTTCTTTTTCATTTAGAAATTGGAACCAGACTTAATAATTTCCTTAACATGCAGAACTATTTTTCTTATTTAGAATACTCACCCAAAAATTTAAATTCGGAGATAAATGTGTGACAAAATGCAATGAGAGTGAGTTTTGTTAGAAGTGGTCTGATGTCGGCACTGCCATTCTATGAGTTCAGCTTGACTCGGAGAACATTTTACACATTAAAGATTTGGTACTTTTTTTGGATTTTCAACCGACATGGGATGAAACATTTAGTATGCATTTATTGAAGGATACTAAATGTCATACCATATTGTTATAAAAGTATATCTCACTCGTAATGTCATTATTTTATAATTATTTATAATAAAAATAAAAAATATTATTCATTCTGTTATTCAAATACATATATTTTCTTTTCGATACATTTTCCAAATACCAACTCATTTCTTTCTTTTTTGTTAAATATACACCACACAATTTATTCACAATAAAACTGAGACTCTTATTCCATTCACACACTCAATCAAAATTCTTAAAATTCGTGTAATTCTCACATAAATGTCCCATTATTTTTGGACGCGGTAATTAAGAAACGTATAAAAAGTACATAAAGTAAGTTGGTGAAAATTATTTAAATATTAGATAGAGAGATAATATATTATCAAAAAAGAAATGAGACATTTGTAATGGGTCATCTCATTATGAAAATGGGACATTTGTAATGGGACGGAGGGAGGAGTATTATATAGACTAATTATATAATGAACTTTAACGAATATTTATCACTAAAAGTTAAAATTAAAAAATTATGTAGTCTAATTTTGAATTAATTAACTCTAACAATCAATTATGAATTCAAATAAAAATAATAATTATAAACTCTAATGGTCAATCCTAATAAGTTGTTTTAAAATTATATTAAAATATAATAATATAAAATTGAAGAAAAAATAATTTAGAATTATAACAAATTGAAAGTAGGATGTGATATGACACAATAAATAAAAACATGAATAATTTATCATTTTGGGCCATAACACAAAAACATGAACATTTCTACTTTTGTACACTACCCCACCACAATCCCTTTACTTTTTACCTCTACTTTTTTATAAAGTGGGACCCATTTTCTACTTACAATACACTTTTATTTCTTTCTTAAAATTCGTACCACTTCCAAATGTTCGTGTTTTTGTGAGACGAAGATAGTACTTTCTTCGTCCCATAAGAGTGTACATGATTGTTGGTGACACAAGTTTTAATAAATGTTAAATGAGTGTATTGAAGTAGAGAAAACAGTCATTTTAATTGTAAAGTACGAGCAATAAATAAGGAATTGATGGTTGTGTAGTTTTAAAAAATGATGTCCCAAAATAAAAAGGATTGTACACTCTTATGAGACATATATAATAAGATATAGGATCCCATGTGAACCAAAGGTGAATTACCTAAAAAAAAGTAAGTTCAATAAGTTTGTCTGTAAGAGAGATTGTTGATATTCATTAAATACATACTAGCATTTGCACCCATGCAACACATGAAAAATATTTTTATATTTCAGTATATATATAAAGTTGATACCAATTCAATTATTATATGAAAAGTTATAAATATAATTAAAAAAATACAATAATTATAAATATATTTGAGTTTAATATAAAAAATAAAGAAGATTTGACAATAATAAAAATTAATATTTTGAAAAATTATAAAATAATATAAGTCAAAAGAAAAATAAAAATAAAAATAAAAAAGAATAAAAATAAATTTATTCAAAAAAAAAAGATAAGAGATGAGAGAAAATTTTCTTATGTTTTAATCTTTAAATAAAAAAGTATAACTTTACCTTTGAAATCCATTTATATAGCATATATCAAATTAAAGTTTTTGTCATGACCTTTGATTTGATATGCATATCAAAGAGTCAATATATGAAAGTAGGGATTTCTTTTAGTAAACTTAAAATTACCCACTCAAATAATTTTTTTAAAAATTATCCACTTTTTGTGTTAAATGGCTAAACCGCCATTAAGATTAAAATTAAAAAAATTATCCACTAATACATCATTACAAAAACACTACACAATTTCAAAAAAAAAAATATCTGTCTCCTCGTGTGCGCAGCAGCGCAGGAGACACACACTGTCACAGCCCGCCCTAACTAGGGATAGTTAGGCCGAGTGATCCACGACTAGGGATGGGGTTAAAGAAGAAGGGGAAGAAAAGGGGCGTTATTTATAGCCGTAAAACTTACTCATCTTAATAAAACTCGTCATTTTTATTCATTAATACTCAATTGAAAACAGTCTATGAAAGACAGCATAAAACTTAATTAATATCATTAATCAAGTTTTACATCATATGAAACCATTCTCTTAAGACTCAAAGTATGACATAACATACTATAACATCAACAACATCTTGCAGCGGAAAGTAGCTAGACATATGTATGAAGACATATTCTAGACAGGTTAACTATTTATTAACAACCCTGGAGACTCCGCTCATTGCAGCACCATCATCACATCAGCTCAACCTGCACATTTAGAAAACATATGCAGGGCTGAGTACATAAGCACTCAGTGGGCACGTATGCCTAGGTATAAAAATACATGCTTCAAAACTGTAAATTGTCATGCCATCATAATCAGTACAGCAAGGGAGTTTTTTCGCTAAAAATGCCCAAGCTTACTAAGTTCATTTGTGATTCTTAAAGTTCGTCTGATCAGACTAAGTTCTTTTGTAATCTATCATATCTGAAACTGTGTGCCGGAGAGGTGGCCACCTCTCACGGTCACTTGACCGGCCAACCCGCTAGATGACTCACGGTCACTGGTGTACACTAGCCCTGGCAGGATAGCTATCAACTGCTCAGGACCCGAATTCGATTGCATCATTGGCAAAGCCAAAGCAGATAGATATCATACTAAAATTTAAACATTTTATGGCAAGACAATACTTGAAATAACTTTAACTCAAATATTTTGTAACGAAATAACTTGCTCAAATGTAACATTAAACTCATTTGATAGATATATATAAAACTGAAATTAACAGTTAAATCATCTCATGCATTCATTCGTATAAGAGGCCTACGACACGCAGGGGATCTCTATATACGTATAGTAAAAGTAATGCCCACCTCGTTGTGTCTCTGTATCAATGAGTAACGTCACTCTCTCCCTCAAGTCGTTACTTCCCAAAAGGACCTTCATCGTTATGAAGAATTGGTGAGAAGTTATAAAAGAAACCTCGATTAATAATCTAATCTCTTTTATGAAACATTAGTATCTCTAATGTTCATCTCTCTTGATTGTTAATCAATATAACAATTATTATCTCTCGTCATTACTCATTAATTATAACATCCTTATGTTATAATTAGCAGCGCTTCAATTAAAAGAAATATTTAACACATCGAAAAGTCCACTTTCTTAGCAGATATATTCGCTCTCATCTCGTCTAATTAACCAATTAGAAAGTTAAACTTTCCATTAGGTATGTATTTGAGTCACAGGTCAACAAGAATTGACTATGCTCAAATTCTAATTTCACTAAAAATTTCGACATGACCTATTCATATATAATGTCAGCCACGAGATTTCAACGCGTGAATCTCACTACGTGAACTCGTCTCTCGACTCAAAACTTAACATCTTGACATCTTTTCAACGCAAACCAAACAATTCAAAATCATCAAAACTCTTTATCAGTAAACTATCATTTATACTCGACACCAATTGTTCGAGTGTCAGATACCAACATTTATGTGCGTTAATCATAACTCTCACAACTCACACCATTTAGTCATATCGTATCATCCATCAAAACAAATATAATCAAGTTATTTTCTAGAAAGTTTTGCTGTTTTTGTGTCATCTTTAAAAATTCATAACAACCAACTCAATCATCATAAACTCTCATACCAATTGATCTCAAAAACTTCATGAAGTGTAGTTCACTCTAAAAATGGTAGTTAACCAAAAAGGTTAAAGGTTTTTGGAGATATTGCTCTTTTAGTGCAGGCTGTCAAAGATTGACAGTTTCTGCCAATTTTGTTTAGGCCATTAGAAACCAAGGCAAACCTTAATAAAATTCCATCAAATTTAATCATCCAAAACTAAAGGTATCCTTGAAGATTTGGTTAAAATTTCACAAGAGAAAACGTTCATATGATCTGCCAAATAAACAATGAAACTCATACACTTTTACTGTTGGACAAATATGACAGCAGAACAGGGCATTTTTGAAATAATAAACTGCTCTGTTTCAGAGGTCATAAAAATCGAAATCTTATGTTTTTAGAAAAGTATTGAAGTCTAGTTTCGTTTAAAAAAAAACGGTGATGCAAAATCCTTCATGGATTAATAGATATAAACGTTTTTGTGAAGTCTATCAATAGTTGACAGATTCTGTCAAGGATTTTTCAAAATATCTTTAAAATAGCAAACATCATCCAAAAGACATGAAATTTTGCAGCAACGAAATACACATATCATAGATAAACATACTAAAATTTCAGAGCCATCAAGCAATGAAAACTCATCGAAACATAAGCTTGAAACTGCTGTAAAATTTTGACAGAATTCCAGTTTTAATTTCGTTCAACAATTATCATCCATAAATTGTAAATCAATTAGCATGCTCATGTGATATCGTAGAACACATATACGCAATAATATTCATTATGCAACGTCTCAAACTTCACGAATTTAAATAATCATACTCTAAAAATTTATACAATTTTCGTGCTTGGAAAAATACGAATTTAATATATATCGATTCTAGCATACCCCTAAGCACAAATATCAAGTCAAAACGATCAAACAAAAATCGAAAGACAAGCTAATATGTGAAAAACGGGGCTGCCCTCATGGGTTTCATAGCTACGGTTCGTTCCGTTCTTACTCCCTTCATTAAACATGCTCAACATCTACCCAAGAACAACATACTAAAATTTCACGACGATCCGACGTCGTTTCAAAATAAAGTCGAGAATCGACGTTTTTCGACGTCGACGAAAATCGAAAAGAAAACCATCAAAACGTAGGTAGAGATCTTACCTACTTAGATACGTGATCGAAAAGATGATCGGCGCTCGTCTCGGTGCTCAAATCGGAGGTCAAAAGCTCCAACTCCTCAACAATCGTGTTATGCGTGAGTTTAGTGTGTGTTTTAGGTGTTGTGTGTGTTAAAAGTGTTTGGCTGAAACAAACGTGTAATATGTGTGAGTGAGTGAGTTTGGGCGGTTGGGGGGTGGTTAGGGGTAGGGTAGGTTAGATATTTAGGATATTAACCCGTTAGTCGTTAAATATCTCGTTTCATCTCGTTTTAACGACTAACTACCCATATTATTCGTTACTCGCCCTCTCAACCTCTACTCACTTTCATTACACTCGTAATTCTATATAAATATAGAAAATACAAGCTCGTTCTCGAAATTCTGATAAACGAGCTCGGTTCGTT
>NW_026651521.1:0-31194 GCF_028751815.1 Salvia miltiorrhiza
CATCCTTAATTTAATCTCAAGTGCTCATTTTTTATAATGGTAAAAATCACCACTCATTTTATGAAAAATTATGTCCACCAATAGTGTCATATTTTTTTTGAATTGAGGAAGTATATATATTGTATGTGTAGCTCGCGCAAGTCTAGAACCATAATCACCGCGCATCGCGCGGGAGATGCACTAGTTCTATATAATTATATGCAATAACAAATTTTATATTGGCTGAAACATTTTTTGCTTAATGTTTTGTTGGTGAGAGTAGAGTTTCTTCATAGCGACATGCTTGCAGTTCTTGAGGACACATTTGTACATAATTGCGAATTTCATCATTTTCTATTATTTTTATCCTTGAATCACTGTTCTTCTTAATAATTGTGTCGAACAGTAATGAGTTATTATCAATGGAAATAAGGGAGTAGTAATTTTCATGTAAAATCTTTTTGTGGTGCTTTATGATGTGTAATACTAGAATTTGATCAAAATTTTGTAATATATTTTTACCGTAATGTTTGATATTCCTCCGTCCACAATATTTCCACTTTTGCCATTTTGGTTCGTCCACAATGTCATTTTCACTTTCATTTATAGCAGTAGATCCACAAAACTCAACTCACAACAATAGTGGGATTCACACTCCACTTATAACAATATCCACTATCCACCACTTTCTTAAATCTCATGTCATCCCCAAAGTGAAAACAATATCGATCGTGCATGGATGAAAGGAGTATAATTTATTGTAATTTGTCTCATATTATTATTAGTTACATTGATAATTAACTTATAAATTAACTCTATTTATATAAAAACAAAGGGTAAATGTCACTTTCTGTCCCATCATTTGGCCGAATTATCGATTATATCTCAACTTTTCGATAATATCTAATTGGTACCCAACCTATCAACATTTTTTTTAATTGTGTTCCGTAAAAATTTTCCGGCGCCCGAAAGTTGACATGAAATGCCGAAAATTTATTGCGTGGAATTATTAATCCACTTGGAATTGCCAGCATTATTAAACTTTAAAAAAATATATATAACTATGTGGCACTTACTAAAACGATTTGGCTTCAGGGGTTTGAAGAAAAAATCCAAAACATCGGGCACTCATTCTTTTGCAAGAAGAAATTGCAGAACTTAGGTAAATCGAAGCACTCCAGTCGAAGCATTCCAGTCGACAAAGCATTCCAGACGAAGCATTCCAGATTATGTATATCGAGCGATAAATAATCACGCTTTGCACAATTAATTAACTAACTTTATTTAGTAAAATAGGAGTAATAAATTAATTTGTGGCAACTAGAGTATTTGATAAGTCGCCTATTTCGTGTAAAGAAAAGAAAACTACACTCTTAGGGCATGTTTGTTTGTCAGGAAAGTAATCTGAATTGGGATTGTTATTCCCAGTAAAATAATTCCATGGAAAATAAATCCTAATAGATTCATTATCCAGTGTTTGGAAATATCAAAATTAATTGTTAGGATTCTGGATTGTATCATTAAATAAATATATTTAATTAATATATGTAAGAATTAAAGTGATATTTACCCTTCATTTTCACTAATTCAGAATATAATTTTCGAGGTTTAAAAAATTATTTTCAATAATTCAGAATATAATTGATAGTGTGAAAATAGTTCGGGGTTTAAAGTGATATTTACCCTTAATTTTATAGTAACAACAAAGTACATTATTAAGATTAACTAAATGATTTATAATTCTAAAATTAAATTCATTTTTTTTCTTAGATAATAATAATAATAATAATAATAATAATAATAATAATAATAATAATAATAATAATAATAATAATAATAAATATAATAACAATAAGTATGATTCATAATTCTAAGAATTAAATTATGATTTCTTAAAATAATTCATGAATTAATTAATTAATTAATTAATAATAATAATAATAATAATAATAATAATAATAATAATAATAATAATAATAATAATAATAATAATAATAATAATAATAATAATAATAATAATAATAATAATAATAAGTGCCCATAATTCTAAAAATTAAATTATGATTTTCTTAAAATAATAATAATAATAATAATTTTCATTTTATAAAAAAATAATATTGGATATATGTAAGTAAGAATCCTGAGATTGAGGAAAAAGAATACTTAAGAAAAGCTAGGAATAAGAATCCTGGAAAGTTGTACTACTTTCCTTGTTTTCAGGATTCTGATTACTTTCTCTATCTGACAAAAATTTAACCAAACACAGGAATTTAATATTTTGGAATCAGATTATTTTCCCATGACAGAATCCGTGCCAAAACAAACATGCCCTTAATGTAACAATGTTGATTTGAATAATTAAATGTTTTAAATAGGTATTTATGTAAGAATCACGTAAAAATTCTAACAAGTCCTTTTCTTTATAATATGGAAACCAAATTTGTTTACGTGGCATTCTCAAAGCTCGCAATTTTAAATTAAGGTAAATGGCACTAAAATCCTTGTAGTTTCGCCAAATTCGCATTTTTCCCTTGACCTTTAAATTTCTTGTTAAAATCCTTGAACTTAATTCTGATTCTTATTTTTTCTCATAAAATTGATCGGCCTCTAAACTGCTACTGACATGGCTGTCGGAAATCCACGTAGGATTAAATTTTCGGCGAATTGTTGACTGTGTTTAAGTGAGAACATTAAACGTCATCGTTTTAAATGAAATTAGGGTTCTTCAGAGATGATTTGCCCTTCTCCTCTCTTTTCCTCCGGCCGCCGCGACCAGACCACTGGTAGCCTCTCTCCCGTTAACCCCTCTCTCATATCTTTTTACAGATCCCCTCTCCTCTCTTCTCCACTGGCCGCCGCGACCAGGCCGCCGACCGCCTCTCCCCGCTAACCCCTCCCTCCTCTCTTTACAAATCCCCTCTTCTCTCTTCTCCTCCGGCCGCCGCGACCAGGCCGCCGACCGCCTCTCCCCGCTAACCCCTCCCTCCTCTCTTTACAAATCCCCTCTTCTCTCGCTAACCCCTCTCTCATCTCTTTACTAAAGTGAACCCTTCTTCTGCCCATCAAACACGCCCACCGATCTAGACCTACGCACACGGATACACAAGCACGAGGCCGTCGCTGTTGTAACTCCGGCGAGGAGCTTCGGCCTCGTCCTTCGTTTGTACTCCCTCAAACTGAAACACCCTCTCTGTCCTTCATGCGATATTTTAAGATCAAGGGAAAAACAAGAATCGCACCAAACTTCAGGGATTTTGACGCTATTAGGTTAGACGCAAAACGACGTCGTTTATTTCTAATTAATCTAGTCAGCATAAGTGTGCCATGTTGGTGACACGTAATCTAATTAATGGTCGGAAAACGTCACTAAGGGAAAAACAAGAATCGGAGCAACGATCAAGGATTTTAACAAGAAATTTAAAGGTCAAGGGAATAATGTGAATTTAGCGAAACTACAAGGATTTTGGCGCTATTTGCCCTTTAAATTATCTTAAATTTCTTTCATTTGATCCCTTCATTCTTATTTTCATAACACCTATCCACATTGATTTCCAATGAGATTTCACCATTGAAAAATCCTATATAAATTTCATTTATGCTGAGTCTTTTCACGTCACAATTATTTTGCATCATCAATCTAATCTATATATATATAAAAGTAATATAAACTCTATCCTACGTGGCGTAATAGAATCACTCTATTCTAATTTTCCTCCATTCTCATTCATTCTTATTTTTTCTAAATTTTTAATCAATAAATTTCTATATATCTAATTTCAAACCTATCATCAACAAATTTCTATATCTAATTTCTTATACATTAATTATATCCCAATTTTCCTCCATTCTCATTCATTCTTATTTTTTCTAAATTTTTAATCAATAAATTTCTATATATCTAATTTCAAACCTATCATCAACAAATTTCTATATCTAATTTCTTATACATTAATTATATCTCAATCATGAAAATTTATATATTACTTCGTTAGAAGGAATTTAAATATGAGTACAATTGTAAATGCTATTTAACAACACATTCTAACTAAAAATGCGAAACTGAAAATATTGCCAAAAACATGAGGAAAAATTAATTTTTAAATATTGCCAAAAACATGAGGAACTATTTTCGTTAGAATATATGACAACATGACATATTTTAATTAAAAATACTCTATTCTAATTTTCCTCCATTCTCATTCATTCTTATTAATTTCTATATATCTAATTTCTAACCTATCATCAACAAATTTCTATATCTAATTTCTTATACATTAATTATATCCCAATCATGAAAATTTATATATTACTTCGTTAGAAGGAATCTAAATATGAGTACAATTGTAAATGCTATTTAACAATACATTCTAACTAAAAATGCGAAACTGAAAATATTGCCAAAAACATGAGGAAAAATTAATTTTTAAATATTGCCAAAAACATGAGGAAAAACTAATTTTTACATGACAACATATTCTAACTGAAAATGTGCAAATGAAAATATAACAAAAAAACATACAATTGTAAATATGACAACATATTCTAACTAAAAATGTGTCACAGCCCGCCCTAACTATGGATAGTTAGGCCGAGTGATCCACGACTAGGGATGGGGTTAAAGAAGAAGGGGAAGAAAAGGGGCGTCATTTATAGCCGTAAAACTTACTCATCTTAATAAAACTCGTCATTTTTATTCATTAATACTCAATTGAAAACAGTCTATGAAAGACAGCATAAAACTTAATTAATATCATTAATCAAGTTATACATCGTATGAAACCATTCTCTTAAGACTCAAAGTATGACATAACATACTATAACATCAACAACATCTTGCAGCGGAAAGTAGCTAGACATATGTATGAAGACATATTCTAGACAGGTTAACTATTTATTAACAACCCTGGAGACTCCGCTCATTGCAGCACCATCATCACATCAGCTCAACCTGCACATTTAGAAAACATATGCAGGGCTGAGTACAAAAGCACTCAGTGGGCACGTATGCCTAGGTATAAAAATACATGCTTCAAAACTATAAATTGTCATGCCATCATAATCAGTACAGCAAGGGAGTTTTTCGCTAAAAAGGCCCAAGCTTACTAAGTTCATTTGTGATTCTTAAAGTTCGTCTGATCAGACTAAGTTCTTTTGTAATCTATCATATCTGGAACTTTGTGCCGGAGAGGTGGCCACCTCTCACGGTCACTTGACCGGCCAACCCGCTAGATGACTCACGGTCACTGGTGTACACTAGTCCTGGCAGGATAGCTATCAACTGCTCAAGACCCGAATTCGATTGCATCATTGGTAAAGCCAAAGCAGATAGATATCATACTAAAATTTAAACATTTTATGGCAAGACAATACTTGAAATAACTTTAACTCAAATATTTTGTAACGAAATAACTTGCTCAAATGTAACATTAAACTCATTTGATAGATATATATAAAACTGAAATTAACAGTTAAATCATCTCATGCATTCATTCGTATAAGAGGCCTACGACACGCAGGGGATCTCTATATACGTATAGTAAAAGTAATGCCCACCTCGTTGTGTCTCTGTATCAATGAGTAACGTCACTCTCTCCCTCAAGTCGTTACTTCCCAAAAGGACCTTCATCGTTATGAAGAATTGGTGAGAAGTTATAAAAGAAACCTCGATTAATAATCTAATCTCTTTTATGAAACATTAGTATCTCTAATGTTCATCTCTCTTGATTGTTAATCAATATAACAATTATTATCTCTCGTCATTACTCATTAATTATAACATCCTTATGTTATAATTAGCAGCGCTTCAATTAAAAGAAATATTTAACACATCGAAAAGTCCACTTTCTTAGCAGATCTATTCGCTCTCATCTCGTCTAATTAACCGATTAGAAAGTTAAACTTTCCATTAGGCATGTATTTGAGTCACGGGTCAACAAGAATTGACTATGCTCAAATTCTAATTTCACTAAAAATTTCGGCATGACCTATTCATATATAATGTCAGCCACGAGATTTCAACGCGTGAATCTCACTACGTGAACTCGTCTCTCGACTCAAAACTTAACATCTTGACATCTTTTCAACGCAAACCAAACAATTCAAAATCATCAAAACGTAGGTAGAGATCTTACCTACTTAGATACGTGATCGAAAAGATGATCGGCGCTCGTCTCGGTGCTCAAATCGGAGGTCAAAAGCTCCAACTCCTCAACAATGGTGTTATGCGTGAGTTTAGTGTGTGTTTTAGGTGTTGTGTGTGTGAGTTAAAAGTGTTTGGCTGAAACAAACGTGTAATATGTGTGAGTGAGTTTGGGCGGTTGGGGGGGTGGTTAGGGGTAGGGTAGGTTAGATATTTAGGATATTAACCCGTTAGTCGTTAAATATCTCGTTTCGTCTCGTCTCGTTTTAACGACTAACTACCCATACTCTTCGTTACTCGCCCTCTCAACTTCTACTCACTTTTATTACACTCGTAATTCTATATAAATATAGAAAATACAAGCTCGTTCTCGAAATTCTGATAAACGAGATTTACACGTTTATCGAGAAATCCCGATTTACTATTCACTCGTCGTCCAAAAATAAAAACTTTCATTATTGGACTCGTATCGAAAAACTAAGAATATTTCTCGACGACGTGCACGTAAGATTTTGAAAGTCGACAAAAAGACGAAATAGCCGTACTTTACTATTCATCGTCAAAAAGTCAAAAATTTCAAAAACGTCTTAACGGACTCAGATTTCACTTCCGAGTTCACCGTTCTCATTCAAATAGTTATCTAGAATTATTCAAATACTCAAACTCAAATACGGATATAAAATCCCACATCATCCTCACATCATCAAAAGAACATCTCAACATCTTTAAAATATAACAACAAAACTTCATATAACTCTTCATCTCTTTACAAAGTAAATCAAACAAGGGATCTAAACCCTAATTACTCAAACTTAAGCAATTAACACATCATCAAAAGCCCGGGTGTTACATACCCTCCCCCTTAAAATAAATTTCGTCCCGAAATTTGTACCTCCTGTAAATGTTTCGGGTACTTCTCTCACATCTTATCCTCAAGCTCTATTTCCACTTCTTTCTAACTATCATATCTCCATTGGACCTTATCCAATGCAATCGACTTATTACTCAATTGCCGAATTTTATGATCTAGCATCATCTGAGGTCTCTCTTCATAACTCAAGTCTGGTTCTAAGATCATTTCTTCTTAGTAAACCACATGGTTTGGGTCGAAAATATATATCATCTCAATTGTGACACGTGAAACACGTTATGCACATTTCCAAAGCTAGGTGGCAAAGCCAACCTGTACGCTATTGGACCTATCTTTTGCAATATCTCGTAAGGACTTATAACTCTGGGTCTAAGCTGTCCTTTAACTCCAAATCTATTCATCCCCTTTTGAGGGTGAAACCTTCAAGAAAACTTTGTCTCCAATCTCGAAACTTTGTCTCACATCTTATAGGCAAACTCAATTAGTGGCAACACATTCTCCCGATGTACTCCTCTATCAAGGATAGTAGTTCTTATCATATCTTCTATCGTCTGCTATGCTAAAATTCATCCTTGTACCCAACTCTTTCTGTAACTCATCCAAAAACGTGATGTAATAATTTTTTTTTTTCTCTCTCAGGTGATCTACACCGGTACTCAATGAAATCTTATAATCTCACGAACGTACAATTGTGCTAACTTATCTGGTCCATACGCGATTAGGATCGGTATGAAATGTGCAGATTTTGTTAGTCGATCTACAATCACCCAAATTGCTGTATTTCCTCTTTGACTTTTGGGTAAAGCTGTCACAAAATCCATCACTATGTGATCCCATTTCCACTCGGGAATCTCCAACGGTTTTAACTTCCCATAGGGTCGTTGGTGTAATGCTTTCACTTGCTGACAAGCTAAGCATCGCTCTACAAACGAAGCTATGTCTCATTTCATTCCGTCCCACAAAAATCTATTTTTCACAACCTGATACATCTTTGTGCCTCCTGGGTGGGCGGTGTAAGGCGTGTCATGAGTTTCACTCATGATCGTATTCTTAAGTTCATCATCGCGGGGAATGCATCTTCTCCCCTCAAATAAGATAGCATTGTCTGATTTTTTTTTTTTTTTTTTTTTTGTAGCTCTTGAGATCTCCTACTCTTATCCTTTCTCGTAACTTGTTCATTGTCTCATCTTTCCTTGTGCTTCAATCACCATTTTCCTCAAACTAGGCATCGTCTCAACAATACTCGCTATCGTCCCTGGTGGTTTTATCATCTCTATCCTCATCTTGTCAAAGTCCTTTATAAGCTCATCCTCTCTCGTGAGAAGACATCCTAACTTTGACGAGACCTTTCGGCTCAATGCATCGGCTACTACATTGGCCTTGCCAGGGTGATAGTTAATGTCGCAGTTAACATCCTTTACTAATTCGAGCCATCTCATTTGCCTCATGTTAATATCCTTATGCTTGAAAAAGTATTTCAAAGTTTTGTGGTCCGTGAAAATCTCACATCTAACTCCGTAGAGATGATGTCTCCAAATTTTCAGGGCATGCACAACGGCTGCAAGCTCTAAATCATGCGTTGGATAATTTATCTCGTGGGGTCTAAGTTATCGTGATGCATAGACTATAACTCTTTTTTCTTGCATCAAAACACATCCTAGCCCACTCTCTAACGCATCTGCGTAGATGGTATACTCTTTATCCATTTCTAGGACTATCAGCTGTAGTCAATTTCCTTTAAGCTCTTAAAAACTCTTTTCACACTCCTCTTTCCAATTGTATTTAGCTTATTTTCTAAGTAATTGTGTCATCGGTCTTGCTATCGTGGAAAATCCTTCAATAAACCTCTGATAGTATCCTGCTAAGCCTAAAAAGTTGAGAATCTTGTTAGGCGTAGTTGGTGATCTCCACTCATGTACAGCTTGTACCTTGACGGGGTCAACTTTAATTCCTTCGGATGATACAATATGTCCTAGAAAAGTTACTTCGTTCAACCAAAACTCGCACTTGGTGAATTTGGCAAAAAGCTT
Organism: Salvia miltiorrhiza; assembly: GCF_028751815.1. Lineage (NCBI taxonomy): Eukaryota > Viridiplantae > Streptophyta > Magnoliopsida > Lamiales > Lamiaceae > Salvia > Salvia miltiorrhiza. The sequence goes on from NW_026651521.1 coordinate 9,020, forward strand.
CTCAACTCTTAGTGTTTCCAACATCGTTCTCAAATGTTTTGGCGCTCCTGCTCATTCTTCGAATATATGAGAATATCATCTATGAAAACTAGGACAAATTTATCCAGTTATTGATGAAAACTCGATTCATGTGATCCATGAAAACTACTGGTGCTTTCGTCAAACCGAATGGCATAACTATGAACTCATAGTGTTCATACCTCATTTGAAAAGTTGTCTTAGGTATATCATTCTGTCAAAATTTGAACTGGTGGTAATATGATCTCAAGTCAACTTTCAAGAAAAATGCGTTCCTCGTAATTGATCAAACAAGTCATCTATCCTCGGCAAAGGATATTTGTTCTTGAGTGTCAATTTATTCAGCTCTCGATAATCTATGCACATTCTCAACGTGCCATCCTTCTTTTTGACAAAAAGGACTGGTGCTCCCCACAGGGATACACTATGTCTAATAAAACCTAACTCGAGCAATTCTTGTAGCTGAATCTTCAGCTCTTGTAGCTCCTTAGGCGCCATTCTATAGGGTGCCTTCGACACTGGTGCTGATCCAGGTTCTAGGTCGATAGTGAACTCCAACTATCTTGTTGGTGGCAATCCTGGTAAGACCTCGGGAAATACATCTCTATGTTCCCTTACCACTGCTACATCCTCAAAGTTTTTTTTTTTTTTTTACTTGATTCTCCTTCATCATTCAAGTAAACTAGGTAAGCTTGTGCTCCTTTCTTCTTTACCAATTTCGACGCCTGAAGTGCCGAAATGATTGGAACTCTCTTCTTTCTATCAATGCCGTGAAAACATGTCTGTTCCTTCCCAGGTGGTTGGAAAGTTATCTGTCTCTTCTTACAATCAATCGGGCCAAAGTTCTCTGCTAACCATTCCATCCTTAGAATAATGTCTACGTTCCACATAGGCATTAAGTGCAAGGTTCTTGCTTTCATCTTTAGTGATCCTAACTCAAGCTCTAAGTTAGAAATCATGTGAGAAACTGTAGTAGCTCTTCCTACAGGAGTGATTACTCTCAACTCGGGACTAGCTTGTTTTTGGTTCGAGTTTGAAGGTAACATGCTTCAACCAATTAAAGAATGCGAGGCTCCTGTATTAAACAGGATTCTAACTGGTGCATCCAATAACTTGCCCATACTACCTTAAAGTCCTGCCTTAAACCAGCACTTAAAACTCAGACATCTCTTCATCATTATCCATCTTCTGATGAGCGAACGTGATAGCTCACAAAATTCTCAATTATACTCTACAATCGATTTCTTTCCTTGCATCAAACTTCGATAATCAGCCTCTCGCTGCTTACTGTACTCCTCGGTACATACTTCTCAAGAGTAGTCTTCAATTGTTCTCAGGTGTAGTTTACCAGTTGCTCGGGTGTTAAAGTCCTCTGACGTGCCTCTCACTGGTCTTATACATCAAAAGAATCTACTAGGATAACTCAAAAGTTGTAAGGGTTCAACCATAGAACGACATCAAAACAAATTGTTCAAGAGACTCAAATGAATGACCAGAGGGTAGAATGAAGTAACTACCAGGTCGAACAAAAATGACCTAGAGTAAGAACCCATCTGGCTTTTCAACCGAAAGTTGAAACACATGGGTTTATAAACCCAAAACACGTCTACTGAGATTTGGATCATGCGGACTGGCCAGGTCCAACATAATCACTCCCCAGTCACACGGGATATACTATCCCGAACTTGGAAATTCTGTGTCTTCTAAATCCTCAACATACTATACATAACAAAACTTAAGTTCACACCAGCAAGCTAAAAGCTTAAACTCAGGGTCCTATGTTCTAGACTCTTGTTTCGAAAGTTCAATATTTTTCGACTCTCCTCTCAATGTTGCGGTGGTGGTGGCGGATTATTATCCCGCCTATCCTTCACATCACACTCTTGATGATATCTTTGAGGCATTTTTGAAATCACAAAATGAAAACTCAACTCGACCAACGCTCTATGCATCCTCGAAACTCAAGTTCAATTTACTAACTCAACTTTAAGGAAACCCTCACGGTCACCTTAACATTCATCTATAAGGCAATAAGCACTCACGAAATGCTAACAAAAAGACCACTCTGGTCTACCTAATATATCCATCAGTAGAATGCCTCTTTTTAGAGGACTTACATAAAGGGGTTATTTAAACCCTACAAAAACCATAGTATCTATCGTAATGTCCCTTCTAAACCGACACCATTAATAGTACTATGTCTCGGTCTGGACCTCCTACGGTAATTGCTACCAGTTAACTCATCTAGTTGCTACTTTAGCACACTAGGAACATCCATCTATTTAACATCAGTAGGGTACTATATTCGCATGCTTATCTATCATCATGTCAAAATCTCAAGTACCAGTATCTCCTAAGTAAGTTATATACATCGCAATGTAATTGCAACTAATCAAAAACGAGGGTGTACCGCGCATACTCTCAAGATCATCCTTAGCTCTAGCCTACATCGACTTCTCTTCTCATCCTCATCAACTCTAGCCCTCCTCGGCTACTTCTCATCCTCATTATCGTTTATCATTTTATCATCTTTGGTAACTGATACTTAAGGATCGACTCGATATCTACTACACTCTTCTAGAGTCCCTGGTAGAAAACAAGCATCCGGTCAGTAGATCCGCATAGAAAATCTGGGTATCTGTAACAAATCCCATCTCCTGTGGGTCCAATGCTCAAGACGACATGTCCCATCATATTGAGTGGCTTTCTTCCTTGCTCAATCCTACCACTCGATTGGTAGCACGGGGACTAGGTGCACGATGCCATCCAGTCTAGTAACAACCATAAGGCTTTCATCCTTTCATAGTCTATGAACATGTGTTTGAAAATCTGCTAGGGTATCTCTGTACCACATACTGTACGCCTCGTCCTCGTATCTGATCTTTCCTGAGTTCGATCTCACAACAGTCCTGGCCAACCTATAAGGAGAACTTAAAGGTGACTCTAGGAACTAACTCTACTTGGCTCCAGCAACAGAAATAAACAAAACATAACTTAGCAAAACTCCTACTAAGTAGTACTGTTATCTTAAAACTCAAGCTCAAAATATCTAAATTCTCATCTCGTCCCATCTTTACTTAGTAGGGAATCTCTCTAAACAATGATATTAGATCCCTTAATCTAAATCATCGTGACTCAGTAAGACAACTCAACAATTCTCTCTCAAAGCCATCTCCAAAGACTATGGCTCATGATACCTCCTCAAGTACCATTAAGGTTGCGTGAGCAAAACTCGCGTCACAAAATAACTCAACATATCGTACAATATCTCATTGCAGCATGCTAATAACTCATCATTAATCATGCTATTATACTCAAGCTCATAACTCAAACTCATAACTCAAACCAACAAGTACTTAAAGCAATTGCTAATTCTCTCAAGCTTTAGCTCTAAGTTCTCATTTCATCCTTCTACTTAGTAAAAAAAAATCTCTCTTAACAATGACATTAGATTCCTTCATCTAAATCATCGTGACTTATCACAACTGCTCAAACAATTCTCATCACAAAACATCTCAAATACATCACATCATAACTCATAATTATGCATCCTCAATCATATAACATCATACGATACAAACGCTCTCATGATTCATCATGTAACATCAACATATGCTCTTACAACATAATAACTCATTATTAATCATGTTTTCATCCTCAAACTCAAACTATGCACCTTTAAAGTGTAACATCATAACTCATCATATAACCTCAACATCATGCTCTTCAAAATTTAACGTCAAATAAACTTTGAAATTTTACATACCTCGTTGAGCCTGGTGTGATGGTGCGCTGAGCTCACGGTTGTTAATAACTATTAGTCTAGTGACTCATTCTAGACTAAACTCAAGACTTCTAATTCAGAGCTTTCCTTCGCTCTGATACCACTCTGTCACAGCCCGCCCTAACTATGGATAGTTAGGCCGAGTGATCCACGACTAGGGATGGGGTTAAAGAAGAAGGGGAAGAAAAGGGGCGTCATTTTTAGCCGTAAAACTTACTCATCTTAATAAAACTCGTCATTTTTATTCATTAATACTCAATTGAAAACAGTCTATGAAAGACAGCATAAAACTTAATTAATATCATTAATCAAGTTATACATCGTATGAAACCATTCTCTTAAGACTCAAAGTATGACATAACATACTATAACATCAACAACATCTTGCAGCGGAAAGTAGCTAGACATATGTATGAAGACATATTCTAGACAGGTTAACTATTTATTAACAACCCTGGAGACTCCGCTCATTGCAGCACCATCATCACATCAGCTCAACCTGCACATTTAGAAAACATATGCAGGGCTGAGTACAAAAGCACTCAGTGGGCACGTATGCCTAGGTATAAAAATACATGCTTCAAAACTATAAATTGTCATGCCATCATAATCAGTACAGCAAGGGAGTTTTTCGCTAAAAAGGCCCAAGCTTACTAAGTTCATTTGTGATTCTTAAAGTTCGTCTGATCAGACTAAGTTCTTTTGTAATCTATCATATCTGGAACTTTGTGCCGGAGAGGTGGCCACCTCTCACGGTCACTTGACCGGCCAACCCGCTAGATGACTCACGGTCACTGGTGTACACTAGTCCTGGCAGGATAGCTATCAACTGCTCAAGACCCGAATTCGATTGCATCATTGGCAAAGCCAAAGCAGATAGATATCATACTAAAATTTAAACATTTTATGGCAAGACAATACTTGAAATAACTTTAACTCAAATATTTTGTAACGAAATAACTTGCTCAAATGTAACATTAAACTCATTTGATAGATATATATAAAACTGAAATTAACAGTTAAATCATCTCATGCATTCATTCGTATAAGAGGCCTACGACACGCAGGGGATCTCTATATACGTATAGTAAAAGTAATGCCCACCTCGTTGTGTCTCTGTATCAATGAGTAACGTCACTCTCTCCCTCAAGTCGTTACTTCCCAAAAGGACCTTCATCGTTATGAAGAATTGGTGAGAAGTTATAAAAGAAACCTCGATTAATAATCTAATCTCTTTTATGAAACATTAGTATCTCTAATGTTCATCTCTCTTGATTGTTAATCAATATAACAATTATTATCTCTCGTCATTACTCATTAATTATAACATCCTTATGTTATAATTAGCAGCGCTTCAATTAAAAGAAATATTTAACACATCGAAAAGTCCACTTTCTTAGCAGATCTATTCGCTCTCATCTCGTCTAATTAACCGATTAGAAAGTTAAACTTTCCATTAGGCATGTATTTGAGTCACGGGTCAACAAGAATTGACTATGCTCAAATTCTAATTTCACTAAAAATTTCGGCATGACCTATTCATATATAATGTCAGCCACGAGATTTCAACGCGTGAATCTCACTACGTGAACTCGTCTCTCGACTCAAAACTTAACATCTTGACATCTTTTCAACGCAAACCAAACAATTCAAAATCATCAAAACGTAGGTAGAGATCTTACCTACTTAGATACGTGATCGAAAAGATGATCGGCGCTCGTCTCGGTGCTCAAATCGGAGGTCAAAAGCTCCAACTCCTCAACAATGGTGTTATGCGTGAGTTTAGTGTGTGTTTTAGGTGTTGTGTGTGTGAGTTAAAAGTGTTTGGCTGAAACAAACGTGTAATATGTGTGAGTGAGTGAGTTTGGGCGGTTGGGGGGGTGGTTAGGGGTAGGGTAGGTTAGATATTTAGGATATTAACCCGTTAGTCGTTAAATATCTCGTTTCGTCTCGTCTCGTTTTAACGACTAACTACCCATACTCTTCGTTACTCGCCCTCTCAACTCCTACTCACTTTTATTACACTCGTAATTCTATATAAATATAGAAAATACAAGCTCGTTCTCGAAATTCTGATAAACGAGATTTACACGTTTATCGAGAAATCCCGATTTACTATTCACTCGTCGTCCAAAAATAAAAACTTTCATTATTGGACTCGTATCGAAAAACTAAGAATATTTCTCGACGACGTGCACGTAAGATTTTGAAAGTCGACAAAAAGACGAAATAGCCGTACTTTACTATTCATCGTCAAAAAGTCAAAAATTTCAAAAACGTCTTAACGGACTCAGATTTCACTTCCGAGTTCACCGTTCTCATTCAAATAGTTATCTAGAATTATTCAAATACTCAAACTCAAATACGGATATAAAATCCCACATCATCCTCACATCATCAAAAGAACATCTCAACATCTTTAAAATATAACAACAAAACTTCATATAACTCTTCATCTCTTTACAAAGTAAATCAAACAAGGGATCTAAACCCTAATTACTCAAACTTAAGCAATTAACACGTCATCAAAAGCCCGGGTGTTACAAAATGTGAAACTAAAACAGGAAAAACTATTTTCGTTAGTATATATGACAACATGACATATTTTAATTAAAAATATAGCAAAAAAAGAACAAGATGTAAATTACATTTTTTTGTAGATATTATTGGGGAGGTAAAAACTGAAAATATTACCAGACTGATAGTAACTCAACTTGGGGAACGTGTAATTGAAGGCAAACTCATTTCAGGAAAAAATTCGGGCAAGAAGTTTCCCATAGCTAGAATGATTATGAGTCTATCAGATTTCGCTAAATTTCCAATTCGGTTTCAGAGAAGGCAATTTCCTGTGAGTGTTTGTTTTGCTATGACAATAAATAAAAGTCAGGGACAATCTCTTTCAAATGTAGGATTATACCTACCGAAACCAGTTTTTAGTCATGGACAACTCTACGTGGCAATCTCAAGAGTCACTAGAAAAAGAGGTTTAAAGATTTTAGTTTGTGATGAGAGTGGTCATACGCAAGACACAACAACTAATGTTGTGTATGATGAAATTTTCGATATATTATGAGGTAATTGCAAATTTAATATTTTATTCAAACTTTACAAATTTTAAGTCATTAACGGTATTATTTAAAATATTTTTTTTCTTATATTTTGCTAGGTTGATTTGATATGTGCGTGCTGCTTGTGATTGGAGGGAATAAAGGTACAATAAATCCCATCATATTTTTTCATGTTCATAGATAAAATATGTTATATAAGGATGGTTGAGCCGGGTCGGTTTGGGGACGATGGTTAGGTCGGAGTTCTTGAAACTGACCTTCCCGCTCTTCTGTCCTTTCCTTTTTGTTTTCGTTTTAGACGAGTACTCTTTTTTCCTTCTACGGTTTTTCCTACCGGGTTTTCCGTAAAAGAGTTTTAATGAGGCTCGACCCTTAGTCTGTTTCTTTTGTACTTTCAAGGGTTTCTTAGGTTTTTCTTTTCTTTTATACATAATAGCATGAGGATGGATATATTTCGTCTTTTACTGTATCATGTTTCGGCTTTATACTTTGGTATTTGCTTCTCTTTTTTTTTGTTTTTTTTTGGAGAAGGAGACAGAAGTTGATTTTTAAGCATCGAAAAATTCTAAAATCATCATAATCAGATTGGATTTGTGGAAGTGTCTAAAATTAGTTTCTGAGTTCAGAGAATTGTTTGACTAAAAATATATTTAGTTAACATCTTTTACTTTAAAACAAACTTATTTAATGCTTTATTTTAGTGAAAAAAATCATCAAATAAAAAATGTAATAAATAATTACAAATATTTATATATTTTTATTTATTCCCGTCGATTTTCGACGGGTTACCGACTAGTTTAGCCAATTAATTAATTAGTTGGTCAAACACATAGTTGTACTTTTAATGAGAAATTGAGAAAATTATTTAGAAAGTTTAAATTTAAAAGTATTTTAATTACCACGTGAAGTATTTACACAAAAGGATTAATTAGATATATAATGTGTAATTTTCAATATTATTCAATCATTTTAGTCTTTATTAATTTGAGAAGATACACTTGATTAATAAAAATAGTAAAGTTAATCCAATGTTTTTTTTTCTTATAAAAATGGGAGAAGGAATCAGAAAAAACGTAGCGAAATATGATAAATATTAATTATATCAGGTGGAATTCATCACCATCAGACATCAATTCTACTCATCATCTTCGACATCCACATATGAAATCAAGATATATCTACAAATGTGAGAAAGATAGATGACTCAACCTAAAACACCTCTAGATTGACTTGCAATAGGACAAGGACACTCTAGCAATGGTAAGTTGACCCAATGTCGTCTCTCAAGGAAGATCTTAAATGGCTTCTAATTGTATCACACGAAAGCAGTAAAGATTGGATTGAAAGCAGTAAAATTAAACTAAAGCTTGGAATTTAAACTTAACGAGAAACTTAAATTAAAGAATTATCTAGGCGGAAAAGAACCATTAACTAATGCTTGTAAATTAAACTTAACTAAAACTTAATCTTAAAATTAACTAGGCGAGAAAGAATCATTAACTAGGCAGAAAAGAACGAACATAAATACTTAAGCATAATTAAATCACTAACCCTAGGCAGAATTAAATGCATAAAGTAAAGGAATTAACTAGGCGAGTTGAATTAAACGCTACGAGGCTAAGGATTTAAACTACTTTAATTAAAAGCTTTTAATCTAACTAGGCAGAAACGAAATTGCATAATCTAAAGCAAAGCATAATTAAAGTAAAAGCAAGGAATTAATGTAAATAAAATAAAAACTATAAAACGTCTCGAGAAGCAAATATGTCACTTGATTACAACTCTAAACGAAGAACTAACTAAAACGGAATTGAAAGCTAACTAAAATGGAATTGAAAGCTAACTAAGAACTAACTAAAACTCGAAACTAAGAACTATCTAAAATGAGAATTAAACTAAAATTGTTTTGATTCTTGATCGAAGGCTAAAAGATTTAAATTGCCGGAGGTAGAAGATTGTCCTTGATCATGAATGTTCAACCCTTTTTATAGACCATCCTTCATCAACCCTAATTACCATAAAGTACGGCCCAGCCAAAACTGGGCTTAAAAGATAAGCATCAAACAGAGTGCGCACATAGGAGACTTCAGGATAACTTGCTCGGCAAGCCTTGGCAGCTCTAGCGTCTTGGCAGAGCTGGAAGTCATGGCAGATCTGGCGAGTCTGGAATTCAGCTCTGGAGATGGTGAGCTTTGACTATGGCATTTCAGCTCTGTCGAGCGTGGTCAGTTCTGGCGCGGGATTATCAGCTCTGCTCTGGCGCGGGCTTTACAGCTCTGGACACTAGTTTGCGCCAGAATACGCAATTCTCATCCAAAATCTCCAGAATATCATTATTTATCCTATTTTATAAAAATCTCCAGCAAAGCATAAAACAGACTCATAAACGCACCAAATTCCAGAATATTAAGCTCAAACATGGCACACTCAAACCCTCAAAATACGAACAATTAAGCATAAATCAATATATATATATATATATATATAGAGAGAGAGAGAGAGAGAGAGAGCTGAGATGAGAGAGGTTAATCTTGTGTTTACCTTGATAGATTTTAGAAAGTTTAAATTTGAAAGTATTTTAATTACCACTTGAAGAATTTATATAAAAGGATTAATAAGGGATATATAATAGAAATTTTTTAATATTATTCAATCATATCATTTTTAATCTTTATTAATTTGAGAACATACGCTTGAGGGCCGTTTACTTTTGAGGATTAGCGTTTATAGATAAAAATAGTAAGGCTAATACCTTATTTACTTTGATGAATTGAAATTTTGGAATATTCCAAAACCTTTGATTATTTGTATGTATCATTTAATTTAGTTTGACTTGATTCATATCCCATTGCAAGGGTAGATTGTAGAAATCATACTCTTAATAAAATACCCAATCATGCAAAGTAAATACCCCCTTGATTAATAACAAGGTTAATTCCTTATTTACTTTGATGAATTAAACTTTTGGGATATCGCAAGGCCCTTGATTATTCAGTTCATTTAAGCTAGTTTTGCTTGATTATCAATTTCAACAACTATTACCCTTATGTGGCGCTTACTTTGCATGATTGATAAGATACATGATTGAGTATTTTTCTCCTAAATAGTAGGATTTCTCCTGTCCCACTTTTTTAATGGGATAAGAATCGATCAAAACTAACTTAAACGATAAAAATAATCAAGGGTCTTGGGATATTCCAAAATTTCAATCCATCAAAATAAACGCCCCCTTACAATTGTAGGACTCCTCCATTCATCAAATACATAACTAATTTTTATTAAAATCGTAACGACTCCCCCTAGAAGGATGTTTCATGACGGAGGAGTATTTAATATTCTTTCAAACAAATTAAGTGGAAATGTGGAATAACGTCATTTTGAGTTCATCGGGGTGAAAAATTAAAGGGGTTAATTGCCTGTAAATTCACGAACTTTCGTCATTTTTCTAATTTTTTCCATGATATTTAAAATTGACAAATTAATCCATCAATTGAAAATTCATTTTTAATGTTCTTATGGGATACAATTATCTCTAAATTAAATCTGAGCTGGATATCGAAATTGCCAGCGTGGCACAATTGTATAAGGTTAGGGTTGTTTCACTCGTCAGATGTGGTGAAACGATCATAGCCTTATTATACGATATTGTTCTTACTATATTCTTAATGCATTGATAATTAATATGTTACTACAAATTATAAATTTCATATAATTATATGTAATAACAAATTTTATAATGGCTGAAACATACTCCATCTATCCATGAAATGTTGTCCTAATAAAGGAGGGAGACACGAGTTTAAAAAAAAATTGTGTTGTTTATTTATTAAGTGGAGAAAGGGGCTCACAAATGAAGAAAAATTGAAAAAGTTAATTAAGTTAATGAGTGAAGAATATGACCCACATGTTAGTGAGTGGATAAATGGAACCACAAATTATTACTAAAAATAAATTATGACAACTTTTTGTGGACGGACCAAAATGACAAATTAAGACAACATTGCATAGATGGAGGGAGTATATTGCTTAATGTTTTGTTGGAGAGAGTAGAGTTTCTTCATAGCCACATGTATAGAGTTTCTTTGTAGCAACATAGTTGTAGAATGTGTTTTGGTTAATAACAAACATTTATGATGTAATAATGTCAAAGAAAGATTAGTCATTTATCTTAAATGTATATCAAATTCTTATCGGAAACAACGTTAATATTTATTATGTAAACTTGCGCTAAAATAACACTAATTTTTGTATATAAAATAAGGCAAAATGTCTTAATTTAAAAAATTAAGGATGACATATTTTTTTATTACAAGAATATGATTATCTATAAAAAAAAAATTACACATGTAAAAAAATAGTAAATTTGTGGGTCCGACAGACTAACCCGAAAACGAATAAGTTAGGGTTAGGGATGAAAAATTTTAGCCCAAAAAATAAAAAAATCGATTGGCCCAAACCGAAAATAACCTGAAACCACATGGGCTGACCCAAAATCGAGTGGGCTGGCCCAATTGGCATCCCTAGAAGGAGTAGTAATTTTCATGTAAAAGCTTTTTGTGGTGTTTTGTGATGTGTAATACTAGAATTTGATCAAAATTTTGTAATACATTTTCAATGTAATGTTTGACACTTCCTCCGCCCACGATATCGTTTTCACTTTTGTCATTTTAATTCATCCACAAAACTCCACTCACAACAATACCCACTACTATAATAGGTATTTCACTTCCATTTATAATAGTAGGATCCACAAAACTCCACTAACAACAATACCCACTACTATCAACTACTCCATCCGTCCCACTCTAAGACTATCATTATCAGCAACCACCCAACCATTCAACCATCCAACTATCTTCAATATTTAATTAATTTCTCTCTCTTCCACATCACCAATATTCATCCCAACCCAACCACTTCTATTTTTATTTGTTTATCAATGACCACCAAACCATCCAACCACAACATTATATATAATTAATTTGTTATTATTTTTAATCGTAATAATTTTAGTTTAATTAAATATAATTAAAATATTACAAAAAAATTAAAATGAAAAAAATATAACAAACTAATAAAAATTTAAATTACGAGAAACTAAAAATAGAAATTACAACAACCCAAACTCGAAATAGAAAAAAAAAAATGCATACTAGCATTTAATTATCATCGCCAAACTTTTGTCATATATGCTCGATCCATTGAAGAAAAATATAGAAAAAATACTAGATGTTATATGTAGAGAGGGAAAATGGAAGATTTTGAAGGTGTGTTGAAAGCAAGAGTGGTATCTGTTTATAGAGAATGAAAAAAAATATAAATTTTGATATATATATATATATATATATATATTTTATATAAAAGATATGCTAATTTTTATTAATTATCCTAACAAAATATGCCCAACCAATTAAATATTGACAAGTGTTAAGATATCATTGGTCCATGTTTGAGGAGAGAGAGACCAAACCTGGTCTCTTTTTCTTCAAGGTCGACCATGCAAACAATTGTCTTATGAATTGTTTTTTTTTTTCCTTTAATGACTTGGCAGGAGACCTGGTCAACCATGTTGGAATCGATAAACCTAGTTCAATAGGCTCATTTCTTTTGGACACGAAGATTAAGAAAACTTATTTTTTAGGAGGGAAGTGGTGGTCCACACAAATTAAATACATTTTTTTACTCAAAATGAAAAATGAGTATATTCTAATGAGACGTCCAAAAAAGGAAAACAAATTAAAGTGGGACGGATGAAGTATACATCCACCATTTTCTTAAATCTCGTGTCATCCACAAAGTAGAAACGATATCATGGACGATGGAGTATAATTTATTATAATTTGTCTCATAATATTATTATTATTAGTTACATTGGTAATTAACTTATGAATTAAGTCTATTTATATAAAAAATAAGTTCTATAATTATTCATACAGTGCATTAGTATATATAAAGAGATAATAGAACAAGTCATCCATACAACGGCCATCTTCTGGTATCAAACTAATTCATGCGAATATATATACCTTACCCATCGTCTCCGACTTGCTACCGTTTGAACATTAATCAAAGTCGATCAATAATATCGCTCAATATAACGATTGGGTAAAATTAATTTAATCCAATTTTAAAAGTCAAAACTACTGTTCACCGATTTGATTCATATTAATATGTTCGCTAAATTATTTCAAAAACCCACTCAACCTCAGCCATCACCTTCTTCCCAGGTAAACTCAACAATTTATTTCTTGATTCTCTTTAATTTCAAATTTTCGGTTCGTTCATCTTCTTTTGCGAATCAGAGCTTGTTCTTTATTACTTATTTTTTTTTTTTGGAAGATTGCGCTCGTTTAGAATGTTTGGGTTTTACGTATTGGAATTCGGAATTTTATAATTACGGTGGGAGTTCTTATATTTATGCTTAAATTGTCTGATTTTTGTTGATTTTGATTGCAATTAAGTTTAAAAGCCAAATTCTGTCAACTTCGGATTTGGAGTCTATTGCTTTTGTTTTTTATACTGATTAGTATGGAGCTGTTCTTGTCCAAGAAATTATTGAATTTGGCTCAGAACATAGAATGCCTAATGTAACCGTCGTTTTTCCTGAAGAGCAAGTATGTCAAACACCTACTGGCAATCTGTGTAGAATTTACTGATGATCATGGTTGTCTTATATTGTTGTGCAGCCGGATGTTACTCAACATAGCATGGCATCTTCCGACTTGGCACCACTTGTTTCTGTTCACTATGGCATCCCATCAACTGCATCAACTCTTGCTTTTGATCCCATTCAAGGCCTGTTGGCAGTAGGGACTCTGTAAGTTCGATGTCCGAGTAGATGTTTGATGCATTGGTTTTTCTGTTTTGCGGTGTAGCTAGTGTTCATTTTATGAGGCATACAAACTGGTGTGCAGTGGTTTACGGTTAGCAGTTATTTACTTTCAATAATTTACCTATTTTGTAAGTTCAGTTGTAACGTGCATTTAGTTTCAGTAGTTAATAAGCTACATTCTTTTGCTGTTACCTCATTCCTTCAAGTTTAGCATCATTTTGCTATTCCCACTGCAGTAACTCATCATCTTAAGCTTGCGGGCATTGTTGTTGGCTATTAATTAACTATCATAGCTTTCATTGATCACTCCTTTTTATGTCATGTGATATGGAGTGCAATAGCTGTTTACATGATTGAATGATAGAACATCTGATCACAGTGGATGCTCTAGCCCTTAAAAATAGTATATCCCGTAGTATTACTAATCATTTATTTTTTTGGATGAGCTGCAGGGATGGCAGGATTAAAGTGGTCGGTGGAGACAACATTGAAGCTCTTCTTATCTCTCCTACAGCTTTACCCTTTAAGTACCTAGAGGTTTGTTACTATAGTCATAAGAAGAATTTTCTCTCGGCCATCTCCCCTTCCATCTATGCATGGACTTAGTTCATCTATCTTCTTTTACTTCTTTACTATTTCTATTTTATGAGAAAACTCAAATCCTTTTGAGGCCTAGGCCACTCTACTGAATGTTTCATTAGATTATGACTGTTCAACCTGTAATACTGCTCTATCAAATTCTTCCCTATTGATGTCCTATATTCACATGATAGTGATGCTGACATTGATTTTGTTTACATCAGTTACCCATTTATAAATGGTAAAAGTTCTTATTACATATCTTTTGGCTTACGTTTACTCTTTTCAGTTCCTGCAAAACCAAGGTTTTCTAGTGAGCGTCTCCAATGAAAATGAAATTCAGGTACGTATACTCTCTTACTTATCATATGCATGCACTCTAGCTTATCATCTGGTGAAATCCTTCTGTCTTCCCTGGCAATCTTCACATCTTTATATAGTTACCGTTGGGCTATTCAAGTTCCAAAATAAGCTGTAGATTCATTTCCATTTTATGCCTGATGCTCTTTAGAATTTTCTTTTTCTCATCAACCCGCTTTGTTCCTTTAACTGCTGTCTGTATGCAACTTTCACAGGTCTGGGATCTTGAGATGAGGTGTATATCTTCTAAGATAAAATGGGAATCCACTTTAACTGCATTTTCTGTTATCTCCGGAACCAATTACATGTAAGAGATTTTGAGTTCTATATTATTTTCTTGTAGCACTGTTTTTGTTTTCACTGAAAACAATGCCTTAGACATGGCCTGAAGATTCCTTGCTATTATTGAACTTCCAGATATCTCGGAGACGAGTATGGCTTCCTTTCAGTTCTAAAGTATGATGCTGAAGAAAAAACCATTGTTCCATTACCATACCACGTGCCTCCAAATCTTGTTGCTGGTAACTGGATCTCTAGAACTTTCTGAAGTAATGTATATGAGTTTGACTTGTTAGTGGTGCTAATGACAAGAAGGCCGTGGATTTAACTTGTGAAGATTTAGTGACCCAATAAATCTGCAATAATTGCTTAGTCCATTTCTGGTCAATTATTATTTTTGCTAGACATGGAAAGTGGATATTTCTCAAAGTTAATTGACTGTGTGAAAAAAAAGTTTTGAAAGCTTGAAGGGAACTATATAGGGTTGAGTTCAAATAAAAAACTTTTTATTGTGAGAATTGTGAGAACTCTGCACTGAACTTATAAAGTAACTGCACTGAACCTATAAGTTGTGGAGTTCAGTGCATATATTTATAGGCTCGGTGCAGTCATTTTATTGTTTCAATGCAGAGTTCTCACAGTTCTTACAATAAAAAGTTATGCCCTTGGCCCATTGGGCTTAAACCTGCTCCATTTGAAGTGACCTTTTTTTTCTTCTTCTTCTTTACAGTTTTATTTTCATAATGGTTAAAGTGCATCATCAAAGTAATTCCCAATGCCATTAAATTTTGTAGAAGGATCTGGGATTTCATTGCCTGATCATCAATCCATTGTTGGAGTGCTCTCCCAGCCTTGTTTGTCTGGAAATAGGTAAAACTATTATGATTTCTTTTTTAATTCCTTGGAAATATATCACCTAAGTTCTGGGCACTTCTCCTGGGGTTTGCGATCTATACTAGTTGCAACAATAATATTCTTCAAGATCGTCATTAAGTTGCTTGCGGCATCTCTAGCACAATTTTAGTGTTATGAATTTGCATAAGGATAAGGCACAATAATGTTGATTAAAGATACTATGCTTCAAGTATGAATGTATGATAGTAGGCTGCTACGCCCTGTGAGGCATCCTTTGCACAACTTTATGTCATTGGATTTGACCTTCACAAAAGGTATAGAGTGTTGATGAAAAATGGACTTCTCTTTCTTTCTTTTTTGTCTTTTTTTTTTTTAATTAATTTTTTCCCTTGTCCGCCTTAAAAAACCCAAAAGTAGAATTATGTGCATGCCGGTATTTATTCAATAATTTTGGTTAGTTTAAGTTTTTGGAACTAACTTTATATTTTTCATGGTAGTTCCTAGGAGTCTTTGGATGATACTGGTAAGTAAATGAATGCAAGTTTTTTCAATCCCCTGTATAGGATATGAATCACCATCATTTCAGTTTATTGATCCATGGAGATTGGAGATTTTAGTAGAAGTATCAGTTATAACAGTCGAAACTAACCAGTCTGCTATTTTGTAGGGTTTTGATTGCTTATGAGAACGGTTTGATTATTCTGTGGGATGTTACAGAAGACAAGGCCATCCATGTTAAAGGCTATGGAGATCTGCAACTCAGAGGTGGTGCAGTTGTCAATTTTTCAGACAATGAGAGCCACACCCATCTGAATGATTCTTTAGATAATGAAGAAACGGAAAAGGAAGTAAGCTCTCTCTGTTGGGTGTCACCTGATGGATCCATATTAGCTGTTGGTTATGTGGATGGAGATATTTTACTATGGAACCTATCATCTTCTGACAATGATAAAGGTCAGAAAACTCAGAAGTCACCGGATGATGTTGTTAAGCTACAACTGTCATCAGGAGATAAAAGGCTTCCTGTCATTGTTCTCCATTGGTCATCCAGTAAAGCTCATAATGGTAATGGAGGTCAACTCTTTGCCTATGGTGGAGTAGATATTGGAGCTGAAGAAGTATTAACGGTATGCTTGAGCCTCTGAATGTAATTGATCTTTTCACATTCTGAAATTATGCTTTTTTGTCTTAATAAAGAAATGCCAACTAAATTTCCGGTTCTTTTGATGTATGTGTTTTCGCCTGCATGTCTGACAATTTTTGGCCTACTGTCAAGATTGAATCCATAGTAATTAGATTATGCTCCCATTTGTTTATGTAGATGGATAGTGGAAATATACATACATAGATGTTTAATGGATTATATATCGATTAAACAGCTCGATCTCTGGGTGATAGTCTGTACTGAATGTCTTTTCTCTCCAGTTCACCAATTATTTCGGAAAATTCAACACTCTGTCTCTTGATCTTCCCAATACTGTTACTTTCAATGTGCTAATAATGTGTCTAGACGTGTTTATGCAAGGTACAACATGTGGCCTTGAGGCCAAATCTTCAGTATGAACTTCTGTTTGAAGTGCATAAATGTTCATATTTAATTGGAAGATAGAGGAAATCACTAATGACATATGGAGCTGAGAATGGTTTTAAGAGATGAAAGTCTTCCTATTGAACTTTGTGATTGCTTCATAGTTTTTAATGAAACATACGAATCATAAGAGATTTTGACTTCAAACTAGTCTTTCATTGTCCGTTTAATTGTCTCGTTCAGTAAATTTATTGCTTATTATTGTCACAAAGTATTCTAAAGAATTCAAAGTGATTGCCAAATTCTCCTTCATTCTAGTATTGAATATCATTTTATTGAAAATTTGCTTGGGCACTGCAGATCCTTGACCTCGACTGGTCTTCTGGGTTAGCAAGATTGAAGTGCATTGACCGTGTTGACCTTACCCTCCATGGATCTTTTGCAGATCTTCTTGTAATATCAAACAGTTATATGCCAGACCACAGTAATGGGACGTCATTATTTGTTTTGACCAGTCCAGGGCAATTGCATTTCTATGATTATGCTTCGCTTTCTATGCTAAAGTCTGAGAGAGGAAAGAATCATTCTGTGCATGCCTCACAGTATAATTCAATCATACCCACTGTGGAACCATATATGACTGTGGGTAAGCTTTATATGATGGGCTCAGAGGGGAATATTCTTGGTGCAATCGCAAAGGTACCAGATATAACCAGCCTCGATTTGCGTGCATTACTGCTAGTACTATAATTTTTTTCTTTTTTCCATTTTATTGATCATTAATAGTTTTATTAGGCAGTTTCCCCTACAAAGCAGCATTCTGATAAAATGCTGACTGGTGGAAGCGCAAAGTGGCCTCTGAGAGGCGGTGTTCGTTATCAAATGTCAAGAACTGAAAGTTATAGTGTTGAGAGCATTTATATAGGAGGATATCATGATGGATCTGTACGAATCTGGGATGCCAGTTTACCTGTTCTGTCACTTGTTTCTGTTTTAGGATGTGAGGTAAGTAGAGTATTATGTACTAATTGTTTTTGGTGACTTCTCTATACATGCTGTTCAACAGAAGAACTTTTTAACTCATAGACACACATTCCTGTCCCATATGATTGTAGGTGAAGGGTATTGAAGTTACTGGTGCTAGTGCTCCAATATCAGCATTGGATTTGTATTCACCAAACTTAACCTTAGCTATTGGCAATGAATCTGGTTTAGTAAGAAATAGCTTAACATTTTATTTGTCATAGTTTCATAAAAGAGGGGAGATAATTGTGCTAAAATTTTCATTTCTCTATACAGATTTTCCTTTATCAGCTACAAGGCAACTCTAATCAAGCAACCGTTACTGTCGTAACTGAAACAAAACATCAAGGTATCAATCATATTAATTTATTAACATTGGGAGACAGGAGTTTTGGTGGCTAGTCTGGCACTAACTAATGGAGATGCATGTGATGATGCTGGTCTCTTTAATTTGCTTCTGCTGTTTTCAGTAATTAGTTTAAGCTGGGTGCAGTAAAACCAAAGTTTATGGCCTGTGTAGTTTTATCAAATTTACCCAATATCATAGAGGGTTATTTGCCTCAAATAACCCAACCTTCAGCCTAATTTGCAATAACAATCTAACTTATAAAATGTTGCATTACAAGGTCACATTTTTATTTACTTTTGTAATTAGTAATTACAACTTGCTCAAAATTTTCAGCAGTAAAAGGACATTGTTTAATCTGCAATGTCGATTTAGCTGTACATGTAAACTTCACATGATTCCAAAAAGTTAAAAGGTGGTGTTGTAATTACAACATTTTAAATGTTGTGTTGTGATCACAAATTAGGGTAAACGTTATGTTATTTGAGGCAAATAATCCCTATTATATCCAATTGCTTTCTCCGGAAAATAATTCATATATGGAGTCAACTTCATCAAATTAGTTTTCTCGTTGACTTCTTTGAGATATATAATAAGTTACCACAATTTGTTATTAAAAATGGGCTTCTAATTTAAGGGAGTAATCTAACCTAAAGGTAGGGTTCAGTGATCTGTCCTTTATGTCAACCTTCATGGTTCATCAATGCATATAGATGTTCCCTAAGAACGTCAATGGAAACATTTGGCTTCATTATGCAACAACGCTCTTGGATTATGAACTATATGATGTTTCTTTGTAGACATTTCCTTTCCTTGATTGGGAGAACGCCGTTCACAATTGTAGTTCTGATGCTTTCTTCAGTAGTTATGGTAGCTTACTTTTTTAATATGACCATTTATATTATCTGCAGCTTGCCTTTGGATAACTCTTGTTACCTCTTTCACTAGCTTATCTGATATAGAATTTCCTTAAAGTTTAAAGATATGATGAACATCATGTACCTTATCTACAGTTCACCATTGCCTACCTCAAGAGGGAAATTATTGTTCCACCATATATTCCACCCTTAGTTCTCCTGTGTGTGCCTTAAAATTTGCTACTTCTGGAGTTAGACTTGTTGCTGGATTTGAATGTGGACAGGTGAGAACTGTTTCTACCAAAATTATTAAACTGATAATCGCTCCCTAACCTGTAAATTTCAGTCTAAAATTATACTGTACCTATTACAGATAGCAGTGCTCGATACCAGTTCAGCTTCAGTTATATTTGTTACGGACTGTATCTCTAACTCAAAGTCTCCTATCACGTCTCTGTCTGTTAGAACGTGTCCAACTCGTCATAACCCGGTTGAGAAATCTGACAATGAAACTGAAAGTACATCTGGTCCAGAGATTGTGTTTGTCCTGACCAGAGATGCTCAGATGGTCTTGATGGATTGTTCCACAGGCAATATGATCAGTTCACAGCCAACACATCCAAAAGAAAAATCTATTGCAATAAGCATGCATATACTAGGCAAGTGTGCTCCTTGCTTACAATTTTATGCAGTATTTCAGACTCAGATATTTATATGTTCTTGAATTTTGAGTGCAGACCAGCATCATCTTGCTGAAGGGTCCAAAAGCGTCTCTGTCACATACTCCCAGCATACTGAAGCTCAGAATGAGGCTTCTGAAATCACTCATCAGAATCAGAGTGGTTTACCAAATGCGGAAGTAGTGGAGCCTAATTTGGAGCCCAAGATGCTGGCATCTCTGATACTACTTTGTTGTGAGGAAGCCTTCTACTTTTACACTTTGCAGTCTTTGATTCAGGTGCTTGTCTTTTTGAATTGATTCTCTCTTAATGTAAGAATTTTCTTTTACACTTCATAAGAAATTCTTGATCTTTTAGGGGGATAATAACTTTGTCCACAAAATAGAACACGGGAAACAATGTTCCTGGACTACAGTCATCAAGAGAGATGCAGAAAGACATGGACTGGTAGTATTCTATCAAACTGGAGAAATTGAACTAAGGTTACTTTCTTATTCTGTTGCATATCTGACTTTTATAGACCACAATACCCTCTTAGGTGCACTGATTTCATTTTAGACTCCACAAATGTGATTCAATACTAAGCGAGGTTCTGTTTTAACTTTAGAGTATGAACTGTATGGTTTAATATGATTGCATGTAATTAAAATGCTGCAAGTGCTGTGTTTGAAAATGCTTAACCTTAGAAGTACTTTACAATAAAAGGATATAATGTAATATAGTTTTTAAATGAAAATGGAGTTTTGGAAGAAAAATGCAGGTATTATGCTCCATTATTAGTGGCAAAATTTATATAAGGTACCCTGGGAAATGTCTTGCCATTGTTAGCTATTTTAGTCAATGAAAAATTATTGGAGACTGATTAATCTTTCTTATGCTTTTAAATACATGGTTTAGCAGCACTGGGTTTTGTTTACCTACATTTAACTGTATGTTGATCATAATTAAGTCATTACATCTTGTAGAATGGTAAAACATGGAGACATAGGAGAGGAGAAAAATAGTTTATTATGTTCAGGGTACAAAATACTAGAGACCTCCCACATATATAGGGAAAGCTAGGGCTACAAGATACTAAATACTAAATATTCTGCAACACTATCCTCAAGCTGGAGCATATATATATCAATCATGTCCAATTTGATGCAAAGTTCAGAAAACCGTTTTCCGCCAACGGTTTTGAAAATATCAACAATCTAGTTGGACGAAGAAGTGAAAGAATAAGCAATAGATTGACTCAAGACACACTCGCAAATGAAATGACAGTCAACCTCAATATGTTTAGTCCTCTCATGAAACTTGGATTGTTAGCAATGTAGATAACTGCTTGGTCATCACAATGCATAGGTAAAGGTTTATTAAAAGTGAACCCCAATTCCTCAAGTAGATTCATCACTCTAATCATCTCAATCCCATTGTGAGCCATAGCTCTGTACTCAGCCTCGACAGAGGATCTAGCAACAGTGTGTTGTTTCTTACTTCACCAAGTTACTAAATTTCCTCCCATTTTGGTGCAGTATCCAAAAGTTGACTTCCTGTTTTAGAGTCAGCATAATCAACGCCAGAATATCCTTCAATCTTTAGATGACCATTCTTCTTGAATAACAACCCATTTCCCCGAGATCTCTTGATATATCGAAGAAGCCGAATAGCAGCATCCATCCCAATGAGCTTGTTTAGGCTTATCTAAGAAACGATTGTCAAGTAGATAAGTTTCCCAACAAGTCATCTATACTTAGCTTTATCCTCCAAGAAGTTTCCACTGTGATCCAAACACTAAAATCAACATCTATAGGAGTATCAACATGCTGGTTCCAAGCAATTCAGTTTTTTTGAGCAAATCAGTAGCATACTTTTGCTGAGATAGAGAAACTCCAGACTTGTTGAGAGCAATTTCAATTCCTAAGAAATATTTAGGACGTTCCATATCCCTAATAACAAATTGTTGTTGCAAGTACTTATTAGT